>NW_028168155.1:327092-366683 GCF_964237585.1 Gallinula chloropus | reverse complement strand
GAGGAGGAGGAGAATACCGAGGAGGAATACCAAGGAGGAGGAGGAATACCGAGGAGGAATACCGAGGAGGAGGAGGAATACCGAGGAGGAGGAGGAATACCGAGGAGGAGGAGGAGGAGGAATACCGAGGAGGAGGAGGAGGAGGAAGGAGGAGGAGGAATACCGAGGAGGAGGAGGAGGAGGAGGAGGAGGAGGAGGAGGAGGAGGAATACCGAGGAGGAGGAGGAGGAGGAGGAGGAGGAGGAGGAGGAGGAGGAGGAGGAGGAATACCGAGGAGGAGGAGGAGGAGGAGGAGGAGGAGGAGGAGGAGGAGGAATACCGAGGAGGAATACCGAGGAGGAAGACGGAGGAGAAGAGGAGGAATACCGAGGAGGAATACCGAGGAGGAGGAGGAATACCGAGGAGAAGAGGAGGAGGAATACCGAGGAGGAATACCGAGGAGAAGATGAGAGGAGGAATACCGAGGAGGAGGAGGAGGAATACCGAGGAGGAATACCGAGGAGGAGGAGGAATACCGAGGAGGAGGAGGAGGAATACCGAGGAGGAATACCGAGGAGGAGGAGGAATACCGAGGAGGAGGAGGAGGAATACTGAGGAGGAATACCGAGGAGGAGGAATACCGAGGAGGAGGAGGAATACCGAGGAGGAGGAGGAGGAACACCGCGGAGGAATACCGAGGAGGAGGAGGAATACCGAGGAGGAGGAGGAGGAATACCGAGGAGGAATACCGAGGAGGAGGAGGAGGAGGAATACCGAGGAATAGGAGGAGGAGGAGGAATACCGAGGAGGAGGAGGAATACCGAGGAGGAGGAGGAGGAATACCGAGGAGGAATACCGAGGAGGAGGAGGAATATCGAGGAGGAGGAGGAGGAATATCGAGGAGGAATACCGAGGAGGAATACCGAGGAGGAGGAGGAGGAGGAATACCGAGGAGGAGGAGGAGGAGGAGGAATACCGAGGAGGAATACCGAGGAGGAATACCGAGGAGGAGGAGGAGGAGGAATACCGAGGAGGAATACCGAGGAGGAATGCTGAGGAGGAATACCGAGGAAAAGGAGGAGGAGGAGGAATACCAAGGAGGAATACCAAGGAGGAGGAAGAGGAGGAATACCGAGGAGGAATACCGAGGAGGAGGAGGAGGAATACCGAGGAGGAGGAGGAGGAAGAGGAGGAGGAGGAGGAGGAGGAGGAGGAGGAGGAGGAATACCGAGGAGGAGGAGGAGGAATACCGAGGAGGAGGAGGAGGAGGAGGAGGAGGAGGAGGAATACCGAGGAGGAGGAGGAGGAGGAGGAGGAGGAGGAGGAGGAATACCGAGGAGGAGGAGGAGGAGGAGGAGGAGGAGGAGGAGGAGGAGGAGGAGGAGGAGGAACACCGAGGAAGAATACCGAGGAGGAATACCGAGGAGGAGGAGGAGGAGGAGGAATACCGAGGAGGAATACCGAGGAAGAATATCGAGGAGGAATACCGAGGAGGAGGAGGAATACCAGGGAGGAATACCGAGGAGGAGGAGGAATACCGAGGAGGAGGAGGAATACCGAGAAGGAGGAGGAGGAATACCGAGGAGGAATACCGAGGAGGAATACCGAGGAGGAATTCCGAGGAGGAGGAGGAATACCGAGGAGGAATACCGAGGAGGAGGAGGAATACCGAGGAGGAGGAGGAGGAATACCGAGGAGGAGGAGGAGGAGGAGGAGGAGGAGGAATACCGAGGAGGAGGAGGAGGAATACCGAGGAGGAGGAGGAGGAGGAGGAGGAGGAGGAGGAGGAGGAGGAATACCGAGGAGGAGGAGGAGGAGGAGGAGGAGGAGGAGGAGGAGGAGGAGGAGGAATACCGAGGAAGAATACCGAGGAGGAATACCGAGGAGGAGGAGGAGGAGGAATACCGAGGAGGAATACCGAGGAGGAATATCGAGGAGGAATACCGAGGAGGAGGAGGAATACCAGGGAGGCATACCGAGGAGGAGGAGGAATACCGAGGAGGAGGAGGAATACCGAGAAGGAGGAGGAGGAATACCGAGGAGGAGGAGGAGGAATACGGAGGAGGAGGAGGAGGAGGAGGAGGAATACCGAGGAGGAGGAATACCGAGGAGGAGGAGGAATACCGAGGAGGAGGAGGAGGAATACCGAGGAGGAATACCGAGGAGGAGGAGGAATACCGAGGAGGAGGAGGAGGAATACCGAGGAGGAATACCGAGGAGGAGGAGGAATACCGAGGAGGAGGAGGAGGAATACCGAGGAGGAATACCGAGGAGGAGGAGGAATACCGAGGAGGAGGAGGAGGAATACCGAGGAGGAATACCGAGGAGGAGGAGGAATACCGAGGAGGAGGAGGAGGAATACCGAAGAGGAGGAGGAGGAACACCGCGGAGGAATACCGAGGAGGAGGAGGAATACCGAGGAGGAGGAGGAGGAATACCGAGGAGGAATACCGAGGAGGAGGAGGAGGAGGAATACCGAGGAATAGGAGGAGGAGGAGGAATACAGAGGAGGAGGAGGAATACCGAGGAGGAGGAGGAGGAATAGCGAGGAGGAATACCGAGGAGGAGGAGGAATACCGAGGAGGAGGAGGAGGAATACCGAGGAGGAATACCAAGGAGGAGGAGGAATATCGAGGAGGAGGAGGAGGAATATCGAGGAGGAATACCGAGGAGGAATACCGAGGAGGAGGAGGAGGAGGAATACCGAGGAGGAGGAGGAGGAATACCGAGGAGGAATACCGAGGAGGAATACCGAGGAGGAATACCGAGGAGGAGGAGGAGGAGGAATACCGAGGAGGAATACCGAGGAGGAATGCTGAGGAGGAATACCGAGGAGGAGGAGGAGGAGGAATACCGAGGAGGAATACCAAGGAGGAGGAGGAATACCGAGGAGGAATACCGAGGAGGAGGAGGAATACCGAGGAGGAGGAGGAGGAATACCGAGGAGGAGGAAGAGGAGGAGGAGGAGGAGGAGGAGGAGGAGGAGGAGGAGGAATACCGAGGAGGAGGAGGAGGAGGAGGAGGAGGAGGAGGAGGAGGAGGAGGAGGAGGAGGAGGAGGAATACCGAGGAGGAGGAGGAGGAGGAGGAGGAGGAGGAGGAGGAGGAATACCGAGGAGGAGGAGGAGGAGGAGGAGGAGGAGGAGGAATACCGAGGAGGAATACCGAGGAGGAATACCGAGGAGGAATACCGAGGAGGAGGAGGAATACCGAGGAGGAATACCGAGGAGGAGGAGGAATACCGAAGAGGAGGAGGAGGAATACCGAGGAGGAATACCGAGGAGGAGGAGGAATACCGAGGAGGAGGAGGAGGAATACCGAGGAGGAATACCGAGGAGGAGGAGGAATACCGAGGAGGAGGAGGAGGAATACCGAGGAGGAATACCGAGGAGGAGGAGGAATACCGAGGAGGAGGAGGAGGAATACTGAGGAGGAATACCGAGGAGGAGGAGGAATACCGAGGAGGAGGAGGAATACCGAGGAGGAGGAGGAGGAATACCGAAGAGGAATACCGAGGAGGAGGAGGAGGAGGAATACCGAGGAATAGGAGGAGGAGGAGGAATACCGAGGAGGAGGAGGAATACCGAGGAGGAGGAGGAGGAATACCGAGGAGGAATACCGAGGAGGAGGAGGAATATCGAGGATGAGGAGGAGGAATATCGAGGAGGAATACCGAGGAGGAATACCGAGGAGGAGGAGGAGGAGGAATACCGAGGAGGAGGAGGAGGAGGAGGAATACCGAGGAGGAATACCGAGGAGGAATACCGAGGAGGAGGAGGAGGAGGAATACCGAGGAGGAATACCGAGGAGGAATGCTGAGGAGGAATACCGAGGAAAAGGAGGAGGAGGAGGAATACCAAGGAGGAATACCAAGGAGGAGGAAGAGGAGGAATACCGAGGAGGAATACCGAGGAGGAGGAGGAGGAATACCGAGGAGGAGGAGGAGGAAGAGGAGGAGGAGGAGGAGGAGGAGGAGGAGGAGGAGGAATACCGAGGAGGAGGAGGAGGAATACCGAGGAGGAGGAGGAGGAGGAGGAGGAGGAGGAGGAGGAGGAGGAGGAGGAGGAGGAGGAATACCGAGGAGGAGGAGGAGGAGGAGGAGGAGGAGGAGGAGGAATACCGAGGAGGAGGAGGAGGAGGAGGAGGAGGAGGAGGAGGAGGAGGAACACCGAGGAAGAATACCGAGGAGGAATACCGAGGAGGAGGAGGAGGAGGAGGAATACCGAGGAGGAATACCGAGGAAGAATATCGAGGAGGAATACCGAGGAGGAGGAGGAATACCAGGGAGGAATACCGAGGAGGAATTCCGAGGAGGAGGAGGAATACCGAGGAGGAATACCGAGGAGGAGGAGGAATACCGAGGAGGAATTCCGAGGAGGAGGAGGAATACCGAGCAGGAGGAGGAGGAACACCGCGGAGGAATACCGAGGAGGAGGAGGAATACCGAGGAGGAGGAGGAGGAATACCGAGGAGGAATACCGAGGAGGAGGAGGAGGAGGAATACCGAGGAGGAGGAGGAGGAGGAGGAGGAGGAGGAGGAGGAGGAGGAGGAGGAGGAGGAATACCGAGGAGGAGGAGGAGGAGGAGGAGGAGGAGGAGGAGGAGGAGGAGGAGGAGGAATACCGAGGAGGAGGAGGAGGAGGAGGAGGAGGAGGAATACCGAGGAGGAATACCGAGGAGGAATACCGAGGAGGAGGAGGAATACCGAGGAGGAATACCGAGGAGGAGGAGAAATACCGAGGAGGAGGAGGAGGAATACCGAGGAGGAATACCGAGGAGGAGGAGGAATACCGAGGAGGAGGAGGAGGAATACCGAGGAGGAATACCGAGGAGGAGGAGGAATACCGAGGAGGAGGAGGAGGAATACCGAGGAGGAATACCGAGGAGGAGGAGGAATACCGAGGAGGAGGAGGAGGAATACCGAGGAGGAATACCGAGGAGGAGGAGGAATACCGAGGAGGAGGAGGAATACCGAGGAGGAGGAGGAGGAACACCGCGGAGGAATACCGAGGAGGAGGAGGAATACCGAGGAGGAGGAGGAGGAATACCGAGGAGGAATACCGAGGAGGAGGAGGAGGAGGAATACCGAGGAATAGGAGGAGGAGGAGGAATACCGAGGAGGAGGAGGAATACCGAGGAGGAGGAGGAGGAATACCGAGGAGGAATACCGAGGAGGAGGAGGAATACCGAGGAGGAGGAGAAGGAATACCGAGGAGGAATACCGAGGAGGAGGAGGAATACCGAGGAGGAGGAGGAGGAATACCGAGGAGGAATACCGAGGAGGAGGAGGAATACCGAGGAGGAGGAGGAATACCGAGGAGGAGGAGGAGGAACACCGCGGAGGAATACCGAGGAGGAGGAGGAATACCGAGGAGGAGGAGGAGGAATACCGAGGAGGAATACCGAGGAGGAGGAGGAGGAGGAATACCGAGGAATAGGAGGAGGAGGAGGAATACCGAGGAGGAGGAGGAATACCGAGGAGGAGGAGGAGGAATACCGAGGAGGAATACCGAGGAGGAGGAGGAATATCGAGGAGGAGGAGGAGGAATATCGAGGAGGAATACCGAGGAGGAATACCGAGGAGGAGGAGGAGGAGGAATACCGAGGAGGAGGAGGAGGAGGAGGAATACCGAGGAGGAATACCGAGGAGGAATACCGAGGAGGAGGAGGAGGAGGAATACCGAGGAGGAATACCAAGGAGGAATGCTGAGGAGGAATACCGAGGAGGAGGAGGAGGAGGAATACCGAGGAGGAATACCAAGGAGGAGGAAGAGGAGGAATACCGAGGAGGAATACCGAGGAGGAGGAGGAGGAATACCGAGGAGGAGGAGGAGGAGGAGGAGGAGGAGGAGGAGGAGGAGGAGGAATACCGAGGAGGAGGAGGAGGAGGAGGAGGAGGAGGAGGAGGAGGAGGAGGAGGAGGAGGAATACCGAGGAAGAATACCGAGGAGGAATACCGAGGAGGAGGAGGAGGAGGAGGAATACCGAGGAGGAATACCGAGGAGGAATATCGAGGAGGAATACCGAGGAGGAGGAGGAATACCAGGGAGGAATACCGAGGAGGAGGAGGAATACCGAGGAGGAGGAGGAATACCGAGAAGGAGGAGGAGGAATACCGAAGAAGAATACCGAGGAGGAATACCGAGGAGGAGGAGGAATACCAGGGAGGAATACCGAGGAGGAGGAGGAATACCGAGGAGGAGGAGGAATACCGAGAAGGAGGAGGAGGAATACCCAGGAGGAATACCGAGGAGGAATACCGAGGAGGAATTCCGAGGAGGAGGAGGAATACCGAGGAGGAATACCGAGGAGGAGGAGGAGGAGGAATACCGAGGAATAGGAGGAGGAGGAGGAATACAGAGGAGGAGGAGGAATACCGAGGAGGAGGAGGAGGAATAGCGAGGAGGAATACCGAGGAGGAGGAGGAATACCGAGGAGGAGGAGGAGGAATACCGAGGAGGAATACCGAGGAGGAGGAGGAGGAGGAATACCGAGGAATAGGAGGAGGAGGAGGAATACAGAGGAGGAGGAGGAATACCGAGGAGGAGGAGGAGGAATAGCGAGGAGGAATACCGAGGAGGAGGAGGAATACCGAGGAGGAGGAGGAGGAATACCGAGGAGGAATACCGAGGAGGAGGAGGAATATCGAGGAGGAGGAGGAGGAATATCGAGGAGGAATACCGAGGAGGAATACCGAGGAGGAGGAGGAGGAGGAATACCGAGGAGGAGGAGGAGGAATACCGAGGAGGAATACCGAGGAGGAATACCGAGGAGGAATACCGAGGAGGAGGAGGAGGAGCAATACCGAGGAGGAGGAGGAGGAGGAGGAATACCGAGGAGGAATACCAAGGAGGAGGAGGAATACCGAGGAGGAATACCGAGGAGGAGGAGGAATACCGAGGAGGAGGAGGAGGAATACCGAGGAGGAGGAAGAGGAGGAGGAGGAGGAGGAGGAGGAGGAGGAGGAGGAGGAGGAGGAATACCGAGGAGGAGGAGGAGGAGGAGGAGGAGGAGGAGGAGGAGGAGGAGGAGGAGGAATACCGAGGAGGAGGAGGAGGAGGAGGAGGAGGAGGAGGAGGAGGAGGAGGAATACCGAGGAGGAGGAGGAGGAGGAGGAGGAGGAGGAGGAGGAGGAATACCGAGGAGGAATACCGAGGAGGAATACCGAGGAGGAATACCGAGGAGGAGGAGGAATACCGAGGAGGAATACCGAGGAGGAGGAGGAATACCGAGGAGGAGGAGGAGGAATACCGAGGAGGAATACCGAGGAGGAGGAGGAATACCGAGGAGGAGGAGGAGGAATACCGAGGAGGAATACCGAGGAGGAGGAGGAATACCGAGGAGGAGGAGGAGGAATACCGAGGAGGAATACCGAGGAGGAGGAGGAATACCGAGGAGGAGGAGGAGGAATACTGAGGAGGAATACCGAGGAGGAGGAGGAATACCGAGGAGGAGGAGGAATACCGAGGAGGAGGAGGAGGAATACCGAGGAGGAATACCGAGGAGGAGGAGGAGGAGGAATACCGAGGAATAGGAGGAGGAGGAGGAATACCGAGGAGGAGGAGGAATACCGAGGAGGAGGAGGAGGAATACCGAGGAGGAATACCGAGGAGGAGGAGGAATATCGAGGATGAGGAGGAGGAATATCGAGGAGGAATACCGAGGAGGAATACCGAGGAGGAGGAGGAGGAGGAATACCGAGGAGGAGGAGGAGGAGGAGGAATACCGAGGAGGAATACCGAGGAGGAATACCGAGGAGGAGGAGGAGGAGGAATACCGAGGAGGAATACCGAGGAGGAATGCTGAGGAGGAATACCGAGGAAAAGGAGGAGGAGGAGGAATACCAAGGAGGAGGAAGAGGAGGAATACCGAGGAGGAATACCGAGGAGGAGGAGGAGGAATACCGAGGAGGAGGAGGAGGAAGAGGAGGAGGAGGAGGAGGAGGAGGAGGAGGAATACCGAGGAGGAGGAGGAGGAATACCGAGGAGGAGGAGGAGGAGGAGGAGGAGGAGGAGGAGGAGGAATACCGAGGAGGAGGAGGAGGAGGAGGAGGAGGAGGAGGAGGAATACCGAGGAGGAGGAGGAGGAGGAGGAGGAGGAGGAGGAGGAGGAGGAACACCGAGGAAGAATACCGAGGAGGAATACCGAGGAGGAGGAGGAGGAGGAGGAATACCGAGGAGGAATACCGAGGAAGAATATCGAGGAGGAATACCGAGGAGGAGGAGGAATACCAGGGAGGAATACCGAGGAGGAATTCCGAGGAGGAGGAGGAATACCGAGGAGGAATACCGAGGAGGAGGAGGAATACCGAGGAGGAATTCCGAGGAGGAGGAGGAATACCGAGGAGGAGGAGGAGGAACACCGCGGAGGAATACCGAGGAGGAGGAGGAATACCGAGGAGGAGGAGGAGGAATACCGAGGAGGAATACCGAGGAGGAGGAGGAGGAGGAATACCGAGGAGGAGGAGGAGGAGGAGGAGGAGGAGGAGGAGGAGGAGGAGGAGGAGGAGGAGGAGGAATACCGAGGAGAAGGAGGAGGAGGAGGAGGAGGAGGAGGAGGAGGAGGAGGAGGAGGAATACCGAGGAGGAGGAGGAGGAGGAGGAGGAGGAGGAGGAGGAATACCGAGGAGGAATACCGAGGAGGAATACCGAGGAGGAGGAGGAATACCGAGGAGGAATACCGAGGAGGAGGAGAAATACCGAGGAGGAGGAGGAGGAATACCGAGGAGGAATACCGAGGAGGAGGAGGAATACCGAGGAGGAGGAGGAGGAATACCGAGGAGGAATACCGAGGAGGAGGAGGAATACCGAGGAGGAGGAGAAGGAATACCGAGGAGGAATACCGAGGAGGAGGAGGAATACCGAGGAGGAGGAGGAGGAATACCGAGGAGGAATACCGAGGAGGAGGAGGAATACCGAGGAGGAGGAGGAATACCGAGGAGGAGGAGGAGGAACACCGCGGAGGAAAACCGAGGAGGAGGAGGAATACCGAGGAGGAGGAGGAGGAATACCGAGGAGGAATACCGAGGAGGAGGAGGAGGAGGAATACCGAGGAATAGGAGGAGGAGGAGGAATACCGAGGAGGAGGAGGAATACCGAGGAGGAGGAGGAGGAATACCGAGGAGGAATACCGAGGAGGAGGAGGAATACCGAGGAGGAGGAGAAGGAATACCGAGGAGGAATACCGAGGAGGAGGAGGAATACCGAGGAGGAGGAGGAGGAATACCGAGGAGGAATACCGAGGAGGAGGAGGAATACCGAGGAGGAGGAGGAATACCGAGGAGGAGGAGGAGGAACACCGCGGAGGAATACGGAGGAGGAGGAGGAATACCGAGGAGGAGGAGGAGGAATACCGAGGAGGAATACCGAGGAGGAGGAGGAGGAGGAATACCGAGGAATAGGAGGAGGAGGAGGAATACCGAGGAGGAGGAGGAATACCGAGGAGGAGGAGGAGGAATACCGAGGAGGAATACCGAGGAGGAGGAGGAATATCGAGGAGGAGGAGGAGGAATATCGAGGAGGAATACCGAGGAGGAATACCGAGGAGGAGGAGGAGGAGGAATACCGAGGAGAGGAGGAGGAAGAGGAGGAATACCGAGGAGGAATACCGAGGAGGAATACCGAGGAGGAGGAGGAGGAGGAATACCGAGGAGGAATACCAAGGAGGAATGCTGAGGAGGAATACCGAGGAGGAGGAGGAGGAGGAATACCGAGGAGGAATACCAAGGAGGAGGAAGAGGAGGAATACCGAGGAGGAATACCGAGGAGGAGGAGGAGGAATACCGAGGAGGAGGAGGAGGAGGAGGAGGAGGAGGAGGAGGAGGAGGAGGAGGAGGAGGAGGAGGAGGAGGAGGAGGAATACCGAGGAGGAGGAGGAGGAGGAGGAGGAGGAGGAGGAGGAGGAGGAGGAGGAGGAGGAATACCGAGGAAGAATACCGAGGAGGAATACCGAGGAGGAGGAGGAGGAGGAGGAATACCGAGGAGGAATACCGAGGAGGAATATCGAGGAGGAATACCGAGGAGGAGGAGGAATACCAGGGAGGAATACCGAGGAGGAGGAGGAATACCGAGGAGGAGGAGGAATACCGAGAAGGAGGAGGAGGAATACCGAAGAAGAATACCGAGGAGGAATACCGAGGAGGAGGAGGAATACCAGGGAGGAATACCGAGGAGGAGGAGGAATACCGAGGAGGAGGAGGAATACCGAGAAGGAGGAGGAGGAATACCCAGGAGGAATACCGAGGAGGAATACCGAGGAGGAATTCCGAGGAGGAGGAGGAATACCGAGGAGGAATACCGAGGAGGAGGAGGAATACCGAGGAGGAGGAGGAGGAATACCGATGAGGAGGAGGAGGAGGAGGAGGAGGAGGAATACCGAGGAGGAGGAGGAGGAGGAGGAGGAGGAGGAGGAGGAGGAGGAGGAATACCGAGGAGGAGGAGGAGGAGGAGGAGGAATACTGAGGAGGAGGAGGAGGAGGAGGAGGAGGAGGAGGAGGAGGAGGAATACCGAGGAAGAATACCGAGGAGGAATACCGAGGAGGAGGAGGAGGAGGAATACCGAGAAGGAATACCGAGGAGGAATATCGAGGAGGAATACCGAGGAGGAGGAGGAATACCAGGGAGGAATACCGAGGAGGAGGAGGAATACCGAGGAGGAGGAGGAATACCGAGAAGGAGGAGGAGGAATACCGAGGAGGAATACCGAGGAGGAATACCGAGGAGGAGGAGGAATACCAGGGAGGAATACCGAGGAGGAGGAGGAATACCGAGGAGGAGGAGGAATACCGAGAAGGAGGAGGAGGAATACCGAGGAGGAATACCGAGGAGGAATTCCGAGGAGGAGGAGGAATACCGAGGAGGAATACCGAGGAGGAGGAGGAATACCGAGGAGGAATTCCGAGGAGGAGGAGGAATACCGAGTAGGAGGAGGAGGAACACCGCGGAGGAATACCGAGGAGGAGGAGGAATACCGAGGAGGAGGAGGAGGAATACCGAGGAGGAATACCGAGGAGGAGGAGGAGGAGGAATACCGAGGAATTGGAGGAGGAGGAGGAATACCGAGGAGGAGGAGGAATACCGAGGAGGAGGAGGAGGAATAGCGAGGAGGAATACCGAGGAGGAGGAGGAATACCGAGGAGGAGGAGGAGGAATACCGAGGAGGAATACCGAGGAGGAGGAGGAATATCGAGGAGGAGGAGGAGGAATATCGAGGAGGAATACCGAGGAGGAATACCGAGGAGGAGGAGGAGGAGGAATACCGAGGAGGAGGAGGAGGAATACCGAGGAGGAATACCGAGGAGGAGGAGGAGGAGGAATACCGAGGAGGAATACCGAGGAGGAATGCTGAGGAGGAATACCGAGGAGGAGGAGGAGGAGGAATACCGAGGAGGAATACCAAGGAGGGGGAGGAGGAGGAATACCGAGGAGGAATACCGAGGAGGAGGAGGCATACCGAGGAGGAGGAGGAGGAATACCGAGGAGGAGGAGGAGGAGGAATACCGAGGAGGAGGAGGAGGAGGAGGAGGAATACCGAGGAGGAATACCGAGGAGGAGGAGGAATACCGAGGAGGAGGATGAGGAGGAGGAGGAGGAGGAGGAGGAGGAGGAGGAGGAGGAGGAGGAGGAGGAGGAGGAGGAGGAATACCAGGGAGGAGGAGGAGGAATACCGAGGAGGAATACCGAGGAGGAGGAGGAATATCGAGGAGGAGGAGGAGGAATATCGAGGAGGAATACCGAGGAGTAATACCGAGGAGGAGGAGGAGGAGGAATACCGAGGAGGAGGAGGAGGAGGAGGAATACCGAGGAGGAATACCGAGGAGGAATACCGAGGAGGAATACCGAGGAGGAGGAGGAGGAGGAATACCGAGGAGGAATACCGAGGAGGAATGGTGAGGAGGAATACCGAGGAGGAGGAGGAGGAGGAATACCGAGGAGGAATACCAAGGAGGAGGAGGAGGAGGAATACCGAGGAGGAATACCGAGGAGGAGGAGGAATACCGAGGAGGAGGAGGAGGAATACCGAGGAGGAGGAGGAGGAGGAGGAGGAGGAGGAGGAGGAGGAGGAGGAGGAATACCGAGGAGGAGGAGGAGGAGGAGGAGGAGGAGGAGGAATACCGAGGAGGAGGAGGAGGAGGAGGAGGAGGAGGAGGAATACCGAGGAGGAATACCGAGGAGGAATACCGAGGAGGAGGAGGAATACCGAGGAGGAATACCAAGGAGGAGGAGGAATACCGAGGAGGAGGAGGAGGAATACCGAGGAGGAATACCGAGGAGGAGGAGGAATACCGAGGAGGAGGAGGAGGAATACCGAGGAGGAATACCGAGGAGGAGGAGGAATACCGAGGAGGAGGAGGAATACCGAGGAGGAGGAGGAGGAACACCGCGGAGGAATACCGAGGAGGAGGAGGAATACCGAGGAGGAGGAGGAGGAATACCGAGGAGGAATACCGAGGAGGAGGAGGAATACCGAGGAGGAGGAGGAGGAATACCGAGGAGGAATACCGAGGAGGAGGAGGAATACCGAGGAGGAGGAGGAATACCGAGGAGGAGGAGGAGGAACACCGCGGAGGAATACCGAGGAGGAGGAGGAATACCGAGGAGGAGGAGGAGGAATACCGAGGAGGAATACCGAGGAGGAGGAGGAGGAGGAATACCGAGGAGGAGGAGGAATACCGAGGAGGAGGAATACCGAGGAGGAATACCGAGGAGGAGGAGGAATATCGAGGAGGAGGAGGAGGAATATCGAGGAGGAATACCGAGGAGGAATACCGAGGAGGAGGAGGAGGAGGAATACCGAGGAGGAGGAGGAGGAGGAGGAATACCGAGGAGGAATACCGAGGAGGAATACCGAGGAGGAGGAGGAGGAGGAATACCGAGGAGGAATACCGAGGAGGAATGCTGAGGAGGAATACCGAGGAGGAGGAGGAGGAGGAGGAGGAATACCGAGGAGGAATACAAAGGAGGAGGAAGAGGAGGAATACCGAGGAGGAATACCGACGAGGAGGAGGAGGAATACCGAGGAGGAGGAGGAGGAGGAGGAGGAGGAGGAGGAGGAGGAGGAGGAGGAGGAGGAGGAGGAATACCGAGGAGGAGGAGGAGGAATACCGAGGAGGAGGAGGAGGAGGAGGAGGAGGAGGAGGAGGAGGAGGAGGAGGAGGAGGAGGAGGAGGAGGAGGAGGAGGAGGAATACCGAGGAGGAGGAGGAGGAGGAGGAGGAGGAGGAGGAGGAGGAATACCGAGGAAGAATACCGAGGAGGAATACCGAGGAGGAGGAGGAGGAGGAGGAATACCGAGGAGGAATACCGAGGAGGAATATCGAGGAGGAATACCGAGGAGGAGGAGGAATACCAGGGAGGAATACCGAGGAGGAGGAGGAATACCGAGGAGGAGGAGGAATACCGAGAAGGAGGAGGAGGAATACCGAAGAAGAATACCGAGGAGGAATACCGAGGAGGAGGAGGAATACCATGGAGGAATACCGAGGAGGAGGAGGAATACCGAGGAGGAGGAGGAATACCGAGAAGGAGGAGGAGGAATACCCAGGAGGAATACCGAGGAGGAATACCGAGGAGGAATTCCGAGGAGGAGGAGGAATACCGAGGAGGAATACCGAGGAGGAGGAGGAATACCGAGGAGGAGGAGGAGGAGGAATACCGAGGAGGAGGAGGAGGAGGAGGAGGAGGAGGAATACCGAGGAGGAGGAGGAGGAGGAGGAGGAGGAGGAGGAGGAGGAGGAGGAGGAGGAATACCGAGGAGGAGGAGGAGGAGGAGGAGGAGGAGGAGGAGGAGGAGGAGGAGGAGGAGGAGGAATACCGAGGAAGAATACCGAGGAGGAATACCGAGGAGGAGGAGGAGGAGGAATACCGAGGAGGAATACCGAGGAGGAATATCGAGGAGGAATACCGAGGAGGAGGAGGAATACCAGGGAGGAATACCGAGGAGGAGGAGGAATACCGAGGAGGACGAGGAATACCGAGAAGGAGGAGGAGGAATACCGAGGAGGAATACCGAGGAGGAATACCGAGGAGGAGGAGGAATACCAGGGAGGGATACCGAGGAGGAGGAGGAATACCGAGGAGGAGGAGGAATACCGAGAAGGAGGAGGAGGAATACCGAGGAGGAATACCGAGGAGGAATTCCGAGGAGGAGGAGGAATACCGAGGAGGAGGAGGAGGAACACCGCGGAGGAATACCGAGGAGGAGGAGGAATACCGAGGAGGAGGAGGAGGAATACCGAGGAGGAATACCGAGGAGGAGGAGGAGGAGGAATACCGAGGAATTGGAGGAGGAGGAGGAATACCGAGGAGGAGGAGGAATACCGAGGACGAGGAGGAGGAATAGCGAGGAGGAATACCGAGGAGGAGGAGGAATACCGAGGAGGAGGAGGAGGAATAGCGAGGAGGAATACCGAGGAGGAGGAGGAATATCGAGGAGGAGGAGGAGGAATATCGAGGAGGAATACATAGGAGGAATACCGAGGAGGAGGAGGAGGAGGAGGAATACCGAGGAGGAATACCGAGGAGGAGGAGGAGGAGGAATACCGAGGAGGAATACCGAGGAGGAATGCTGAGGAGGAATACCGAGGAGGAGGAGGAGGAGGAATACCGAGGAGGAATACCAAGGAGGAGGAGGAGGAGGAATACCGAGGAGGAATACCGAGGAGGAGGAGGAATACCGAGGAGGAGGAGTAGGAATACCGAGGAGGAGGAGGAGGAGGAATACCGAGGAGGAGGAGGAGGAGGAGGAGGAATACCGAGGAGGAATACCGAGGAGGAGGAGGAATACCGAGGAGGAGGAGGAGGAGGAGGAGGAATACCAGGGAGGAGGAGGAGGAATACCGAGGAGGAATACCGAGGAGGAATACCGAGGAGGAGGAGGAGGAGGAATACCGAGGAGGAATACCGAGGAGGAACATCGAGGAGGAATACCGAGGAGGAGGAGGAATACCAGGGAGGAATACCGAGGAGGAGGAGGAATACCGAGGAGGAGGAGGAATACCGAGAAGGAGGAGGAGGAATACCGAGGAGGAATACCGAGGAGGAATACCGAGGAGGAATACCGAGGAGGAGGAGGAATACCAGGGAGGAATACCGAGGAGGAGGAGGAATACCGAGGAGGAGGAGGAATACCGAGAAGGAGGAGGAGGAATACCGAGGAGGAATACCGAGGAGGAATTCCGAGGAGGAATTCCGAGGAGGAGGAGGAATACCGAGGAGGAATACCGAGGAGGAGGAGGAATACCGAGGAGGAATTCCGAGGAGGAGGAGGAATACCTAGGAGGAGGAGGACGAACACTGCCGAGGAATACCGAGGAGGAGGAGGAATACCGAGGAGGAGGAGGAGGAATACCGAGGAGGAGGAGTAGGAATACCGAGGAGGAGGAGGAGGAATAGCGAGGAGGAATACCGAGGAGGAGGAGGAATACCGAGGAGGAGGAGGAGGAATACCGAGGAGGAATACCGAGGAGGAGGAGGAATATCGAGGAGGAGGAGGAGGAATATCGAGGAGGAGGAGGAGGAATATCGAGGAGGAATACCGAGGAGAAATACCGAGGAGGAGGAGGAGGAGGAATACCGAGGAGGAGGAGGAGGAGGAGGAATACCGAGGAGGAATACCGAGGAGGAATACCGAGGAGGAATACCGAGGAGGAGGAGGAGGAGGAATACCGAGGAGGAATACCGAGGAGGAATGCTGAGGAGGAATACCGAGGAGGAGGAGGAATACCGAGGAGGAATACCAAGGAGGAGGAGGAGGAGGAATACCGAGGAGGAATACCGAGGAGGAGGAGGAATACCGAGGAGGAGGAGGAGGAATACCGAGGAGGAGGAGGAGGAGGAAGAGGAGGAGGAGGAGGAGCAGGAATACCGAGGAGGAGGAGGAGGAGGAGGAGGAGGAGGAGGAGGAGGAGGAGGAGGAGGAGGAGGAGGAATACCGAGGAGGAGGAGGAGGACGAGGAGGAGGAGGAGGAGGAGGAGGAGGAGGAATACCGAGGAGGAGGAGGAGGAGGAGGAGGAGGAGGAGGAGGAGGGGGAATACCGAGGAGGAATACCGAGGAGTAATACCGAGGAGGAGGAGGAGGAGGAATACCGAGGAGGAATACCGAGGAGGAATATCGAGGAGGAATACCGAGGAGGAGGAGGAATACCAGGGAGGAATACCGAGGTGGAGGAGGAATACCGAGGAGGAGGAGGAATACCGAGAAGGAGGAGGAGGAATACCGAGGAGGAATACCGAGGAGGAATACCGAGGAGGAGGAGGAATACCAGTGAGGAATACCGAGGAGGAGGAGGAATACCGAGAAGGAGGAGGAGGAATACCGAGAAGATGGAGGAGGAATACCGAGGAGGAATACCGAGGAGGAATACCGAGGAGGAATTCCGAGGAGGAGGAGGAATACCGAGGAGGAATACCGAGGAGGAGGAGGAATACCGAGGAGGAGGAGGAGGAATAGCGAGGAGGAATACCGAGGAGGAGGAGGAGGAGGAATACCGAGGAGGAGGAGGAGGAATACCGAGGAGGAATACCGAGGAGGAGGAGGAATATCGAGGAGGAGGAGGAGGAATATCGAGGAGGAAAACCGAGGAGGAATACCGAGGAGGAGGAGGAGGAGGAATACCGAGGAGGAGGAGGAGGTGGAGGAATACCGAGGAGGAATACCGAGGAGGAATACCAAGGAGGAGGAGGAGGAGGAATACCGAGGAGGAATACCGAGGAGGAATGCTGAGGAGGAATACCGAGGAGGAGGAGGAGGAGGAATACCGAGGAGGAGGAGGAGGAGGAGGAGGAGGAGGAGGAGGAGGAGGAGGAGGAATACCGAGGAGGAGGAGGAGGAGGAGGAGGAGGAGGAGGAATACCGAGGAGGAGGAGGAGGAGGAGGAGGAGGAGGAGGAATACCGAGGAGGAATACCGAGGAGGAATACCGAGGAGGAATACCGAGGAGGAGGAGGAGGAATACCGAGGAGGAATACCGAGGAGGAGGAGGAATACCGAGGAGGAGGAGGAGGAATACCGAGGAGGAATACCGAGGAGGAGGAGGAATACCGAGGAGGAGGAGGAGGAATACCGAGGAGGAATACCGAGGAGGAGGAGGAATACCGAGGAGGAGGAGGAGGAATACCGAGGAGGAATACCGAGGAGGAGGAGGAATACCGAGGAGGAGGAGGAGGAATACCGAGGAGGAATACCGAGGAGGAGGAGGAATACCGAGGAGGAGGAGGAATACCGAGGAGGAGGAGGAGGAACACCACGGAGGAATACCGAGGAGGAGGAGGAATACCGAGGAGGAGGAGGAGGAATACCGAGGAGGAATACCGAGGAGGAGGAGGAGGAGGAATACCGAGGAATAGGAGGAGGAGGAGGAATACCGAGGAGGAGGAGGAATACCGAGGAGGAGGAGGAGGAATACCGAGGAGGAATACTGAGGAGGAGGAGGAATATCGAGGAGGAGGAGGAGGAATATCGAGGAGGAATACCAAGGAGGAATACCGAGGAGGAGGAGGAGGAGGAATACCGAGGAGGAGGAGGAGGAGGAGGAATACCGAGGAGGAATACCGAGGAGGAATACCGAGGAGGAGGAGGAGGAGCAATACCGAGGAGGAATACTGAGGAGGAATGCTGAGGAGGAATACCGAGGAGGAGGAGGAGGAGGAATACCGAGGAGGAATACCAAGGAGGAGGAAGAGGAGGAATACCGAGGAGGAATACCGAGGAGGAGGAGGAGGAATACCGAGGAGGAGGAGGAGGAGGAGGAGGAGGAGGAGGAGGAGTAGGAGGAATACCGAGGAGGAGGAGGAGGAATACCGAGGAGGAGGAGGAGGAGGAGGAGGAGGAGGAGGAGGAGGAGGAGGAGGAGGAGGAATACCGAGGAGGAGGAGGAGGAGGAGGAGGAGGAGGAGGAGGAGGAGGAATACCGAGGAAGAATACCGAGGAGGAATACCGAGGAGGAGGAGGAGGAGGAGGAATACCGAGGAGGAATACCGAGGAGGAATATCGAGGAGGAATACCGAGGAGGAGGAGGAATACCAGGGAGGAATAGCGAGGAGGAGGAGGAATACCGAGGAGGAGGAGCAATACCGAGAAGGAGGAGGAGGAATACCGAAGAAGAATACCGAGGAGGAATACCGAGGAGGAGGAGGAATACCAGGGAGGAATACCGAGGAGGAGGAGGAATACCGAGGAGGAGGAGGAATACCGAGAAGGAGGAGGAGGAATACCGAGGAGGAATACCGAGGAGGAATACCGAGGAGGAATTCCGAGGAGGAGGAGGAATACCGAGGAGGAATACCGAGGAGGAGGAGGAATACCGAGGAGGAGGAGGAGGAATACCGAGGAGGAGGAGGAGGAGGAGGATGAGGAGGAATACCGAGGAGGAGGAGGAGGAATACCGAGGAGGAGGAGGAGGAGGAGGAGGAGGAGGAGGAGGAGGAGGAGGAGGAGGAGGAGGAGGAGGAATACCGAGGAGGAGGAGGAGGAGGAGGAGGAGGAGGAGGAGGAGGAGGAATACCGAGGAAGAATACCGAGGAGGAATACCGAGGAGGAGGAGGAGGAGGAATACCGAGGAGGAATACCGAGGAGGAATATCGAGGAGGAATACCGAGGAGGAGGAGGAATACCAGGGAGGAATACCGAGGAGGAGGAGGAATACCGAGGAGGAGGAGGAATACCGAGAAGGAGGAGGAGGAATACCGAGGAGGAATACCGAGGAGGAATTCCGAGGAGGAGGAGGAATACCGAGGAGGAATACCGAGGAGGAGGAGGAATACCGAGGAGGAATTCCGAGGAGGAGGAGGAATACCGAGGAGGAGGAGGAGGAACACCGCGGAGGAATACCGAGGAGGAGGAGGAATACCGAGGAGGAGGAGGAGGAATACCGAGGAGGAATACCGAGGAGGAGGAGGAGGAGGAATACCGAGGAATTGGAGGAGGAGGAGGAATACCGAGGAGGAGGAGGAATACCGAGGACGAGGAGGAGGAATAGCGAGGAGGAATACCGAGGAGGAGGAGGAATACCGAGGAGGAGGAGGAGGAATACCGAGGAGGAATACCGAGGAGGAGGAGGAATATCGAGGAGGAGGAGGAGGAATATCGAGGAGGAATACCGAGGAGGAATACCGAGGAGGAGGAGGAATACCGAGGAGGAGGAGGAGGAGGAGGAATACCGAGGAGGAATACCGAGGAGGAATGCTGAGGAGGAATACCGAGGAGGAGGAGGAGGAGGAATACCGAGGAGGAATACCAAGGAGGAGGAGGAGGAGGAATACCGAGGAGGAATACCGAGGAGGAGGAGGAATACCGAGGAGGAGGAGGAGGAATACCGAGGAGGAGGAGGAGGAGGAGGAGGAATACCGAGGAGAGGAGGAAGGAGGAGGAATACCGAGGAGGAATACCGAGGAGGAGGAGGAATACCGAGGAGGAGGAGGAGGAGGAGGAGGAATACCAGGGAGGAGGAGGAGGAATACCGAGGAGGAATACCGAGGAGGAATACCGAGGAGGAGGAGGAGGAGGAATACCGAGGAGGAATACCGAGGAGGAACATCGAGGAGGAATACCGAGGAGGAGGAGGAATACCAGGGAGGAATACCGAGGAGGAGGAGGAATACCGAGGAGGAGGAGGAATACCGAGAAGGAGGAGGAGGAATACCGAGGAGGAATACCGAGGAGGAATACCGAGGAGGAGGAGGAATACCAGGGAGGAATACCGAGGAGGAGGAGGAATACCGAGGAGGAGGAGGAATACCGAGAAGGAGGAGGAGGAATACCGAGGAGGAATACCGAGGAGGAATTCCGAGGAGGAATTCCGAGGAGGAGGAGGAATACCGAGGAGGAGGAGGACGAACACTGCCGAGGAATACCGAGGAGGAGGAGGAATACCGAGGAGGAATTCGAGGAGGAGGAGGAATACCTAGGAGGAGGAGGACGAACACTGCCGAGGAATACCGAGGAGGAGGAGGAATACCGAGGAGGAGGAGGAGGCATACCGAGGAGGAGGAGGAGGAGGAATACCGAGGAATAGGAGGAGGAGGAGGAATACGAGGAGGAGGAGGAGGAATACCGAGGAGGAGGAGGAGGAATAGCGAGGAGGAATACCGAGGAGGAGGAGGAATACCGAGGAGGAGGAGGAGGAATACCGAGGAGGAATACCGAGGAGGAGGAGGAATATCGAGGAGGAGGAGGAGGAATATCGAGGAGGAGGAGGAGGAATATCGAGGAGGAATACCGAGGAGAAATACCGAGGAGGAGGAGGAGGAGGAATACCGAGGAGGAGGAGGAGGAGGAGGAATACCGAGGAGGAATACCGAGGAGGAATACCGAGGAGGAATACCGAGGAGGAATACCGAGGAGGAGGAGGAGGAGGAATACCGAGGAGGAATACCGAGGAGGAATGCTGAGGAGGAATACCGAGGAGGAGGAGGAGGAGGAATACCGACGAGGAATACCAAGGAGGAGGAGGAGGAGGAATACCGAGGAGGAATACCGAGGAGGAGGAGGAATACCGAGGAGGAGGAGGAGGAATACCGAGGAGGAGGAGGAGGAGGAAGAGGAGGAGGAGGAGGAGCAGGAATACCGAGGAGGAGGAGGAGGAGGAGGAGAGGAGGAGGAGGAGGAGGAGGAGGAGGAGGAGGAGGAGGAGGAATACCGAGGAGGAGGAGGAGGACGAGGAGGAGGAGGAGGAGGAGGAGGAGGAGAATACCGAGGAGGAGGAGGAGGAGGAGGAGGAGGAGGAGGGGGAATACCGAGGAGGAATACCGAGGAGTAATACCGAGGAGGAGGAGGAGGAGGAATACCGAGGAGGAATACCGAGGAGGAATATCGAGGAGGAATACCGAGGAGGAGGAGGAATACCAGGGAGGAATACCGAGGAGGAGGAGGAATACCGAGGAGGAGGAGCAATACCGAGAAGGAGGAGGAGGAATACCGAGGAGGAATACCGAGGAGGAATACCGAGGAGGAATACCGAGGAGGAGGAGGAATACCAGGGAGGAATACCGAGGAGGAGGAGGAATACCGAGGAGGAGGAGGAATACCGAGAAGGAGGAGGAGGAATACCGAGGAGGAATACCGAGGAGGAATTCCGAGGAGGAGGAGGAATACCGAGGAGGAATACCGAGGAGGAGGAGGAATACCGAGGAGGAGGAGGAGGAATAGCGAGGAGGAATACCGAGGAGGAGGAGGAATACCGAGGAGGAGGAGGAGGAATACCGAGGAGGAATACCGAGGAGGAGGAGGAATATCGAGGAGGAGGAGGAGGAATATCGAGGAGGAATACCGAGGAGGAATACCGAGGAGGAATACCGAGGAGGAGGAGGAGGAATACCGAGGAGGAATACCGAGGAGGAGGAGGAATACCGAGGAGGAGGAGGAGGAATACCGAGGAGGAATACCGAGGAGGAGGAGGAATACCGAGGAGGAGGAGGAGGAATACCGAGGAGGAATACCGAGGAGGAGGAGGAATACCGAGGAGGAGGAGGAGGAATACCGAGGAGGAATACCGAGGAGGAGGAGGAATACCGAGGAGGAGGAGGAGGAATACCGAGGAGGAATACCGAGGAGGAGGAGGAATACCGAGGAGGAGGAGGAATACCGAGGAGGAGGAGGAGGAACACCGCGGAGGAATACCGAGGAGGAGGAGGAATACCGAGGAGGAGGAGGAGGAATACCGAGGAGGAATACCGAGGAGGAGGAGGAGGAGGAATACCGAGGAATAGGAGGAGGAGGAGGAATACCGAGGAGGAGGAGGAATACCGAGGAGGAGGAGGAGGAATACCGAGGAGGAATACCGAGGAGGAGGAGGAATATCGAGGAGGAGGAGGAGGAATATCGAGGAGGAATACCAAGGAGGAATACCGAGGAGGAGGAGGAGGAGGAATACCGAGGAGGAGGAGGAGGAGGAGGAATACCGAGGAGGGAATACCGAGGAGGAATACCGAGGAGGAGGAGGGAGGAATACCGAGGAGGAATACCGAGGAGGAGGAGGATGAGGAATACCGAGGAGGAATACCGAGGAGGAATGCTGAGGAGGAATACCGAGGAGGAGGAGGAGGAGGAATACCGAGGAGGAATACCAAGGAGGAGGAGGAGGAGGAATACCGAGGAGGAATACCGAGGAGGAGGAGGAATACCGAGGAGGAGGAGGAGGAATACCGAGGAGGAGGAGGAGGAGGAGGAGGAGGAGGAATACCGAGGAGGAATACCGACGAGGAGGAGGAATACCGAGGAGGAGGAGGAGGAGGAGGAGGAGGAGGAGGAGGAGGAGGAGGAGGAGGAGGAGGAGGAGGAATACCAGGGAGGAGGAGGAGGAATACCGAGGAGGAATACCGAGGAGGAATACCGAGGAGGAGGAGGAGGAGGAATACCGAGGAGGAATACCGAGGAGGAATATCGAGGAGGAATACCGAGGAGGAGGAGGAATACCAGGGAGGAATACCGAGGAGGAGGAGGAATACCGAGGAGGAGGAGGAATACCGAGAAGGAGGAGGAGGAATACCGAGGAGGAATACCGATGAGGAATACCGAGGAGGAATACCGAGGAGGAGGAGGAATACCAGGGAGGAATACCGAGGAGGAGGAGGAATACCGAGGAGGAGGAGGAATACCGAGAAGGAGGAGGAGGAATACCGAGGAGGAATACCGAGGAGGAATTCGAGGAGGAATTCCGAGGAGGAGGAGGAATACCGAGGAGTAATACCGAGGAGGAGGAGGAATACCGAGGAGGAATTCCGAGGAGGAGGAGGAATACCTAGGAGGAGGAGGACGAACACCGCCGAGGAATACCGAGGAGGAGGAGGAATACCGAGGAGGAGGAGGAGGAATACCGAGGAGGAATACCGAGGAGGAGGAGGAGGAGGAATACCGAGGAATAGGAGGAGGAGGAGGAATACCGAGGAGGAGGAGGAGGAATACCGAGGAGGAGGAGGAGGAATATCGAGGAGGAATACCGAGGAGGAGGAGGAATACCGAGGAGGAGGAGGAGGAATACCGAGGAGGAATACCGAGGAGGAGGAGGAATATCGAGGAGGAGGAGGAGGAATATCGAGGAGAAGGAGGAGGAATATCGAGGAGAAATACCGAGGAGGAGGAGGAGGAGGAATACCGAGGAGGAGGAGGAGGAGGAGGAATACCGAGGAGGAATACCGAGGAGGAATACCGAGGAGGAATACCGAGGAGGAATGCTGAGGAGGAATACCGAGGAGGAGGAGGAGGAGGAATACCGAGGAGGAATACCAAGGAGGAGGAGGAGGAGGAATACCGAGGAGGAATACCGAGGAGGAATACCAAGGAGGAGGAGGAGGAGGAATACCGAGGAGGAATACCGAGGAGGAATGCTGAGGAGGAATACCGAGGAGGAGGAGGAGGAGGAATACCGAGGAGGAATACCAAGGAGGAGGAGGAGGAGGAATACCGAGGAGGAATACCGAGGAGGAGGAGGAATATCGAGGAGGAGGAGGAGGAATATCGAGGAGGAGGAGGAGGAATATCGAGGAGGAATACCGAGGAGAAATATCGAGGAGGAGGAGGAGGAGGAATACCGAGGAGGAGGAGGAGGAGGAGGAATACCGAGGAGGAATACCGAGGAGGAATACCGAGGAGGAGGAGGAGGAGGAATACCGAGGAGGAATACCGAGGAGGAATGCTGAGGAGGAATACCGAGGAGGAGGAGGAGGAGGAATACCGAGGAGGAATACCAAGGAGGAGGAGGAGGAGGAATACCGAGGAGGAATACCGAGGAGGAGGAGGAATACCGAGGAGGAGGAGGAGGAATACCGAGGAGGAGGAGGAGGAGGAGGAGGAGGAGGAGGAGGAGGAGGAGCAGGAATACCGAGGAGGAGGAGGAGGAGGAGGAGGAGGAGGAGGAGGAGGAATACCGAGGAGGAGGAGGAGGACGAGGAGGAGGAGGAGGAGGAGGAGGAATACCGAGGAGGAGGAGGAGGAGGAGGAGGAGGAGGGGGAGGGGGAATACCGAGGAGGAATACCGAGGAGTAATACCGAGGAGGAGGAGGAGGAGGAATACCGAGGAGGAATACCGAGGAGGAATATCGAGGAGGAATACCGAGGAGGAGGAGGAATACCAGGGAGGAATACCGAGGAGGAGGAGGAATACCGAGGAGGAGGAGGAATACCGAGAAGGAGGAGGAGGAATACCGAGGAGGAATACCGAGGAGGAATACCGAGGAGGAATACCGAGGAGGAGGAGGAATACCAGGGAGGAATACCGAGGAGGAGGAGGAATACCGAGAAGGAGGAGGAGGAATACCGAGAAGGAGGAGGAGGAATACCGAGGAGGAATACCGAGGAGGAATACCAAGGAGGAATTCCGAGGAGGAGGAGGAATACCGAGGAGGAATACCGAGGAGGAGGAGGAATACCGAGGAGGAGGAGGAGGAATAGTGAGGAGGAATACCGAGGAGGAGGAGGAATACCGAGGAGGAGGAGGAGGAATACCGAGGAGGAATACCGAGGAGGAGGAGGAATATCGAGGAGGAGGAGGAGGAATATCGAGGAGGAATACCGAGGAGGAATACCGAGGAGGAGGAGGAGGAGGAATACCGAGGAGGAGGAGGAGGAGGAGGAATACCGAGGAGGAATACCGAGGAGGAATACCAAGGAGGAGGAGGAGGAGGAATACCGAGGAGGAATACCGAGGAGGAATGCTGAGGAGGAATACCGAGGAGGAGGAGGAGGAGGAATACCGAGGAGGAATACCAAGGAGGAGGAGGAGGAGGAATACCGAGGAGGAATACCGAGGAGGAGGAGGAATACCGAGGAGGAGGAGGAGGAATACCGAGGAGGAGGAGGAGGAGGAGGAAGAGGAGGAGGAGGAATACCGAGGAGGAGGAGGAGGAGGAGGAGGAGGAATACCGAGGAGGAGGAGGAGGAGGAGGAGGAGGAGGAGGAGGAGGAGGAGGAGGAGGAGGAATACCGAGGAGGAATACCGAGGAGGAATACCGAGGAGGAGGAGGAGGAGTAATACCGAGGAGGAATACCGAGGAGGAATATCGAGGAGGAATACCGAGGAGGAGGAGGAATACCAGGGAGGAATACCGAGGAGGAGGAGGAATACCGAGGAGGAGGAGGAATACCGAGAAGGAGGAGGAGGAATACCGAGGAGGAATACCGAGGAGGAATACCGAGGAGGAATACCGAGGAGGAGGAGGAATAGCAGGGAGGAATACCGAGGAGGAGGAGGAATACCGAGGAGGAGGAGGAATACCGAGAAGGAGGAGGAGGAATACCGAGGAGGCATACCGAGGAGGAATACCAAGGAGGAATTCCGAGGAGGAGGAGGAATACCGAGGAGGAATACCGAGGAGGAGGAGGAATACCGAGGAGGAGGAGGAGGAATAGCGAGGAGGAATACCGAGGAAGAGGAGGAATACCGAGGAGGAGGAATACCGAGGAGGAATACCGAGGAGGAGGAGGAATATCGAGGAGGAGGAGGAGGAATATCGAGGAGGAATACTGAGGAGGAATACCGAGGAGGAGGAGGAGGAGGAATACCGAGAAGGAGGAGGAGGAGGAGGAATACCGAGGAGGAATACCGAGGAGGAATACCGAGGAGGAACACCGAGGAGGAGGAGGAGGAGGAATACCGAGGAGGAATACCAAGGAGGAGGAGGAGGAGGAATACCGAGGAGGAATACCGAGGAGGAGGAGGAATACCGAGGAGGAGGAGGAGGAATACCGAGGAGGAGGAGGAGGAGGAGGAGGAGGAGGAGGAGGAGGAGGAATACCGAGGAGGAGGAGGAGGAGGAGGAGGAGGAGGAGGAGGAGGAATACCGAGGAGGAGGAGGAGGAGGAGGAGGAGGAGGAGGAGGAGGAGGAGGAGGAGGAATACCGAGGAGGAATACCGAGGAGGAATACCGAGGAGGAGGAGGAATACCGAGGAGGAGGAGGAGGAATACCGAGGAGGAATACCGAGGAGGAGGAGGATTACCGAGGAGGAGGAGGAGGAATACCGAGGAGGAATACCGAGGAGGAGGAGGAATACCGAGGAGGAGGAGGAGGAATACCGAGGAGGAATACCGAGGAGGAGGAGGAATACCGAGGAGGAGGAGGAGGAATACCGAGGAGGAATACCGAGGAGGAGGAGGAATACCGAGGAGGAGGAGGAATATCGAGGAGGAGGAGGAGGAATACCGAGGAGGAATACCGAGGAGGAAGAGGAGGAGGAATACCGAGGAATAGGAGGAGGAGGAGGAATACCGAGGAGGAGGAGGAATACCGAGGAGGAGGAGGAGGAATAGCGAGGAGGAATACCGAGGAGGAGGAGGAATACCGAGGAGGAGGAGGAGGAATACCGAGGAGGAATACCGAGGAGGAGGAGGAATATCGTAGGAGGAGGAGGAGGAATATCGAGGAGGAATACCGAGGAGGAATACCGAGGAGGAGGAGGAGGAGGAATACCGAGGAGGAGGAGGAGGAGGAGGAATACCGAGGAGGAATACCGAGGAGGAATGCTGAGGAGGAATACCGAGGAGGAGGAGGAGGAGGAATACCGAGGAGGAATACCAAGGAGGAGGAGGAGGAGGAATACCGAGGAGGAATACCGAGGAGGAGGAGGAATACCGAGGAGGAGGAGGAGGAATACCGAGGAGGAGGAGGAGGAGGAGGAGGAGGAGGAGGAATACCGAGGAGGAGGAGGAGGAGGAGGAGGAGGAGGAATACCGAGGAGGAATACCGAGGAGGAATATCGAGGAGGAGGAGGAGGAGGAATACCGAGGAGGAATACCGAGGAGGAATATCGAGGAGGAATACCGAGGAGGAGGAGGAATACCAGCGAGGAATACCGAGGAGGAGGAGGAATACCGAGGAGGAGGAGGAATACCGAGAAGGAGGAGGAGGAATACCGAGGAGGAATACCGAGGAGGAATACCGAGGAGGAGGAGGAATACCAGGGAGGAATACCGAGGAGGAGGAGGAATACCGAGGAGGAGGAGGAATACCGAGAAGGAGGAGGAGGAATACCGAGGAGGAATACCGAGGAGGAATACCGAGGAGGAATTCCGAGGAGGAGGAGGCATACCGAGGAGGAATTCCAAGGAGGAGGAGGAATACCGAGGAGGAGGAGGAGGAAAACCGCGGAGGAATACCGAGGAGGAGGAGGAATAACGAGGAGGAGGAGGAGGAATACCGAGGAGGAATACCGAGGAGGAGGAGGAGGAGGAATACCGAGGAATAGGAGGAGGAGGAGGAATACCGAGGAGGAGGAGGAATACCGAGGAGGAGGAGGAGGAATAGCGAGGAGGAATACCGAGGAGGAGGAGGAATACCGAGGAGGAGGAGGAGGAATACAGAGGAGGAATACCGAGGAGGAGGAGGAATATCGAGGAGGAGGAGGAGGAAAACCGAGGAGGAATACCGAGGAGGAATACCGAGGAGGAGGAGGAGGAGGAATACCGAGGAGGAGGAGGAGGAGGAGGAATACCGAGGAGGAATACCGAGGAGGAATACCGAGGAGGAATACCGAGGAGGAGGAGGAGGAGGAATACCGAGGAGGAGGAGGAATACCGAGAAGGAGGAGGAGGAATACCGAGGAGGAATACCGAGGAGGAATACCGAGGAGGAATTCCGAGGAGGAATTCCGAGAAGGAGGAGGAATACCGAGGAGGAATACCGAGGAGGAGGAGGAACACCGAGGAGGAATTCCGAGGAGGAGGAGGAATACCGAGGAGGAGGAGGAGGAACACCGCGGAGGAATACCGAGGAGGAGGAGGAATACCGAGGAGGAGGAGAAGGAATACCGAGGAGGAATACCGAGGAGGAGGAGGAGGAGGAATACCGAGGAATATGAGGAGGAGGAGGAATACCGAGGAGGAGGAGGAATACCGAGGAGGAGGAGGAGGAATAGCGAGGAGGAATACCGAGGAGGAGGAGGAATACCGAGGAGGAGGAGGAGGAATACCGAGGAGGAATACCGAGGAGGAGGAAGAATATCGAGGAGGAGGAGGAGGAATATCGAGGAGGAATACCGAGGAGGAATACCGAGGAGGAGGAGGAGGAGGAATACCGAGGAGGAGGAGGAGTAGGAGGAATACCGAGGAGGAATACCGAGGAGGAATACCGAGGAGGAGGAGAAGGAGGAATACCGAGGAGGAATACCGAGGAGGAATGCTGAGGAGGAATACCATGGAGGAGGAGGAATACCGAGGAGGAATACCAAGGAGGAGGAGGAGGAGGAATACCGAGGAGGAATACCGAGGAGGAGGAGGAATACCGAGGAGGAGGAGGAGGAATACCGAGGAGGAGGAGGAGGAGGAGGAGGAGGAGGAGGAGGAGGAGGAGGAGGAGGAGCAAAACCGAAGAGGAGGAGGAGGAGGAGGAGGAGGAGGAGGAATACCGAGGAGGAGGAGGAGGAGGAGGAGGAGGAGGAGGAATACCGAGGAGGAGGAGGAGGAGGAGGAGGAGGAATACCGAGGAGGAATACCGAGGAGGAATACCGAGGAGGAGGAGGAGGAGGAATACCGAGGAGGAATACCGAGGAGGAATATCGAGGAGGAATACCGAGGAGGAGGAGGAATACCAGGGAGGAATACCGAGGAGGAGGAGGAGGAATACCGAGGAGGAGGAGGAGGAATACCGAGGAGGAGGAGGAGGAGGAGGAGGAGGAGGAGGAGGAATACCGAGGAGGAGGAGGAGGAGGAGGAGGAGGAGGAATACCGAGGAGGAATACCGAGGAGGAATATCGAGGAGGAGGAGGAGGAGGAATACCGAGGAGGAATACCGAGGAGGAATATCGAGGAGGAATACCGAGGAGGAGGAGGAATACCAGCGAGGAATACCGAGGAGGAGGAGGAATACCGAGGAGGAGGAGGAATACCGAGAAGGAGGAGGAGGAATACCGAGGAGGAATACCGAGGAGGAGGAGGAATACCAGGGAGGAATACCGAGGAGGAGGAGGAATACCGAGGAGGAGGAGGAATACCGAGAAGGAGGAGGAGGAATACCGAGGAGGAATACCGAGGAGGAATACCGAGGAGGAATTCCGAGGAGGAGGAGGCATACCGAGGAGGAATTCCAAGGAGGAGGAGGAATACCGAGGAGGAGGAGGAGGAAAACCGCGGAGGAATACCGAGGAGGAGGAGGAATAACGAGGAGGAGGAGGAGGAATACCGAGGAGGAATACCGAGGAGGAGGAGGAGGAGGAATACCGAGGAATAGGAGGAGGAGGAGGAATACCGAGGAGGAGGAGGAATACCGAGGAGGAGGAGGAGGAATAGCGAGGAGGAATACCGAGGAGGAGGAGGAATACCGAGGAGGAGGAGGAGGAATACAGAGGAGGAATACCGAGGAGGAGGAGGAATATCGAGGAGGAGGAGGAGGAATACCGAGGAGGAATACCGAGGAGGAATACCGAGGAGGAGGAGGAGGAGGAATACCGAGGAGGAGGAGGAGGAGGAGGAATACCGAGGAGGAATACCGAGGAGGAATACCGAGGAGGAGGAGGAGGAGGAATACCGAGGAGGAGGAGGAATACCGAGAAGGAGGAGGAGGAATACCGAGGAGGAATACCGAGGAGAAATACCGAGGAGGAATTCCGAGGAGGAATTCCGAGAAGGAGGAGGAATACCGAGGAGGAATACCGAGGAGGAGGAGGAACACCGAGGAGGAATTCCGAGGAGGAGGAGGAATACCGAGGAGGAGGAGGAGGAACACCGCGGAGGAATACCAAGGAGGAGGAGGAATACCGAGGAGGAGGAGAAGGAATACCGAGGAGGAATACCGAGGAGGAGGAGGAGGAGGAATACCGAGGAATATGAGGAGGAGGAGGAATACCGAGGAGGAGGAGGAATACCGAGGAGGAGGAGGAGGAATAGCGAGGAGGAATACCGAGGAGGAGGAGGAATACCGAGGAGGAGGAGGAGGAATACCGAGGAGGAATACCGAGGAGGAGGAGGAATATCGAGGAGGAGGAGGAGGAATATCGAGGAGGAATACCGAGGAGGAATACCGAGGAGGAGGAGGAGGAGGAATACCGAGGAGGAGGAGGAGTAGGAGGAACACCGAGGAGGAATACCGAGGAGGAATACCGAGGAGGAGGAGGAGGAGGAATACCGAGGAGGAATACCGAGGAGGAATGCTGAGGAGGAATACCGAGGAGGAGGAGGAATACCGAGGAGGAATACCAAGGAGGAGGAGGAGGAGGAATACCGAGGAGGAATACCGAGGAGGAGGAGGAATACCGAGGAGGAGGAGGAGGAATACCGAGGAGGAGGAGGAGGAGGAGGAGGAGGAGGAGGAGGAGGAGCAAAACCGAAGAGGAGGAGGAGGAGGAGGAGGAGGAGGAGGAATACCGAGGAGGAGGAGGAGGAGGAGGAGGAGGAGGAGGAATACCGAGGAGGAGGAGGAGGAGGAGGAGGAGGAATACCGAGGAGGAATACCGAGGAGTAAAACCGAGGAGGAGGAGGAGGAGGAATACCGAGGAGGAATACCGAGGAGGAATATCGAGGAGGAATACCGAGGAGGAGGAGGAATACCAGGGAGGAATATCGAGGAGGAGGAGGAGGAATACCGAGGAGGAGGAGGAATACCGAGAATGAGGAGGAGGAATACCGAGGAGGAATACCGAGGAGGAATACCGAGGAGGAATACCGAGGAGGAGGAGGAATACCAGGGAGGAATACCGAGGAGGAGGAGGAATACCGAGGAGGAGGAGGAATACCGAGAAGGAGGAGGAGGAATACCGAGGAGGAATACCTAGGAGGAATACCGAGGAGGAATTCCGAGGAGGAGGAGGAATACCGAGGAGGAATACCGAGGAGGAGGAGGAATACCGAGCAGGAGGAGGAGGAATAGCGAGGAGAAATACCGAGGAGGAGGAGGAATACCGAGGAGGAGGAGGAGAAATACCGAGGAGGAATACCGAGGAGGAGGAGGAATATCGAGGAGGAGGAGGAGGAATATCGAGGAGGAATACCGAGGAGGAATACCGAGGAGGAGGAGGAGGAGGAATACCGAGGAGGAGGAGGAGGAGGAGGAATACCGAGGAGGAATACCGAGGAGGAATACCAAGGAGGAGGAGGAGGAGGAATACCGAGGAGGAATACCGAGGAGGAATGCTGAGGAGGAATACAGAGGAGGAGGAGGAGGAGGAATACCGAGGAGGAATACCAAGGAGGAGGAGGAGGAGGAATACCGAGGAGGAATACCGAGGAGGAGGAGGAATACCGAGGAGGAGGAGGAGGAGGAGGAGGAGGAGGAGGAGGAATACCGAGGAGGAGGAGGAGGAGGAGGAGGAGGAGGAGGAGGAGGAATACCGAGGAGGAGGAGGAATACCGAGGAGGAGAAGGAGGAGGAGGAATACCGAGGAGGAGGAGGAGGAGGAGGAGGAGGAAGACCGAGGAGGAGGAGGAATACCGAGGAGGAGGAGGAGGAGGAGGAATACCGAGGAGGAGGAGGAATACCGATTAGGAGGAGGAGGAGGAGGAGGAGGAATACCGAGGAGGAGGAGGAATACCGAGGAGGAATACCGAGGAGGAGGAGGAGGAATACCGAGGAGGAATACCGAGGAGGAGGAGGAGGAATACCGAGGAGGAGGAGGAATACCGAGAAGGAATACCGAGGAGGAGGAGGAATACCGAGGAGGAGGAGGTATACCGAGGAGGAATACCGAGGAGGAGGAGGAATACCGAGGAGGAGGAGGAATACCGAGGAGGAAGAGGAATACCGAGGAGGAATACCGAGGAGGAGGAGGAATACCGAGGAGGAGGAGGAATACCAAGGAGGAATACCGAGGAGGAGGAGGAATACCGAGGAGGAGGAGGTATACCGAGGAGGAATACCGAGGAGGAGGAGGAATACCGAGGAGGAGGAGGAATACCGAGGAGGAATACCGAGGAAGAGGAGGAATACCGAGGAGGAGGAGGAATACCGAGGAGGAATACCGAGGAGGAGGATGAATACCGAGGAGGAGGAGGAATACCGAGGAGGAATACCGAGGAGGAGGAGGAATACCGAGGAGGAGGAGGAGGAGGAGGAGGAATACCGAGGAGGAGGAATACCAAGGAGGAGGAGGAGGAGGAGGAGGAGGAGGAATACGGAGGAGGAGGAGGAATACCGAGGAGGAGGAGGAGGAGGAGGAATACCGAGGAGGAGGAGGAATACCGAGGAGGAGGAGGAGGAGGAGGAGGAGAAGGAGGAGGAGGAATACCGAGGAGAAGGAGGAATTCCGAGGAGGAGGACGAGGAGGAGGAGGAATACCGAGGAGGAGGAGGAATACCGAGGAGGAGGAGGAGGAGGAGGAATACCGAGGAGGAGGAGGAATACCGAGGAGGAGGAAGAGGAGGAGGAGGAGGAATACCGAGGAGGAGGAGGAATACCGATTAGGAGGAGGAGGAGGAGGAGGAGGAATACCGAGGAGGAGGAGGAATACCGAGGAGCAATACCGAGGAGGAGGAGGAGGAATACCGAGGAGGAGGAGGAATACCGAGGAGCAATACCGAGGAGGAGGAGGAGGAATACCGAGGAGGAGGAGGAATACCGAGGAGGAATACCGAGGAGGAGGAGGAATACCGAGGAGGAGGAGGAGGAATACCGAGGAGGAATACCGAGGAGGAGGAGGAGGAATACCGAGGAGGAGGAGGAATACCGAGGAGGAATACCGAGGAGTAGGACGAGGAATACCGAGGAGGAGGAGGAATACCGAGGAGGAATACCGAGGAGGAGGAGGAATACCGAGGAGGAGGAGGAATACCGAGGAGGAATACCGAGGAGGAGGAGGAATGCCGAGGAGGAGGAGGAATACCGAGGAGGAGGATGAGGAGGAGGAGGAATACCGAGGAGGAGGAGGAATACCGAGGAGGAGGAGGAGGAGGAGGAGGAATACCGAGGAGGAGGAGGAATACCGAGGAGGAGGAGGAGGAGGAATACCGAGGAGGAGGAGGAATACCGAGGAGGAGGAGGAGGAGGAATACCGAGGAGGAGGAGGAATACCGAGGAGGAGGAGGAGGAGGAGGAGGAGGAGGAGGAGGAATACCGAGCAGGAGGAGGAATACCGAGGAAGAGGAGGAGGAGGAATACCGAGGAGGAGGAGGAATACCGAGGAGGAGGAGGAGGAGGAGGAGGAATACCGAGGAGGAGGAGGAATACCGAGGAGGAGGAGGAATACCGAGGAGGAATACCGAGGAGGAGGAGGAATACCGAGGAGGAGGAGGAATACCGAGGAGGAATACCGAGGAGGAGGAGGAATACCGAGGTGGAGGAGGAGGAGGAAGAGGAATACCGAGGAGGAATACCGAGGAGGAGGAGGAATACCGAGGAGGAGGAGGAGGAATACCGAGGAGGAATACCGAGGAGGAGGAGGAATACTGAGGAGGAGGAGGAGGAATACCGAGGAGGAATACCGAGCAGGAATACCGAGTAGGAGGAGGAGGAGGAGGAATACCGAGGAGGAGGAGGAGGAGGAGGAGGAATACCGAGGAGGAATACCGAGGAGGAGGACAGATACCGAGGAGGAGGAGGAATACCGAGGAGGAGGAGGAATACCGAGGAGGAATACCGAGGAGGAGGAGGAATACCGAGGAGGATGAGGTGGAGTACCGAGCAGGAATACCAAGGAGGAATGCCGAGGAGGAATACCAAGGAGGAGGAGGAGGAGGAATACCGAGGAGGAATACCGAGGAGGAGGAGGAGGAATACCGAGGAGGAATACCGAGGAGGAGGAGGAATACTGAGGAGGAGGAGGAGGAATACCGAGGAGGATAACCGAGGAGGAATACCGAGGAGGAGGAGGAGGAGGAGGAATACCGAGGAGGAGGAGGAGGAGGAGGAGGAATACCGAGGAGGAATACCGAGGAGGAATACCGAGGAGGAGGACAAATACCGAGGAGGAGGAGGAATACCGAGGAGGAGGAGGAATACCGAGGAGGAATACCGAGGAGGAGGAGGAGGAATACCGAGGAGGAGGAGGTGGAGTACCGAGCAGGAATACCAAGGAGGAATGCCGAGGAGGAATACCAAGGAGGAGGAGGAGGAGGAATACCGAGGAGGAATACCGAGGAGGAGGAGGAATACCGAGGAGGAGGAGGAGGAGGAGGAATACCGAGGAGGAGGAGGAGGAGGCGGAATACCGAGGAGGAATACCGAGGAGGAGGAGGAGGAATACAGAGGAGGAATACAGAGGAGGAGGAGGAATACCGAGGAGGAGGAGAAGGAATACCGAGGAGGAATACCGAGGTGGAGGAGGAATAACGAGGAGGAGGAGGAGGAATACCGAGGAGGAATACCGAGGAGGAGGAGGAGGAGGAGGAATACCGAGGAGGAATACCGAGGAGGAGGAGGAGGAGGAATACTGAGGAGGAGGAGGAGGAGGAGGAATACCGAGGAGGAGGAGGAGGAGGAGGAATAACGAGGAGGAATACCGAGGAGGAATACTGAGGAGGAGGAGGAATCCCGAGGAGGAATACCGAGGAGGAGGAGGAGGAGGAATACCGAGAAGGAATAGCAAGGAGGAGGAGGAATACCGAGGAGGAGGAGCGGGAATACCGAGGAGGAATACCGAGGAGGAGGAGGAATACCGAGGAGGAGGAGGAATACCGTGGAGGAATACCGAGGAGGAGAAGAAATACCTAGGAGGAGGAGGAATACCGAGGAGGAATACCGAGGAGGAGGAGGAATACCGAGGAGGAGGAGGAGGAGGAGGAGGAATACCGAGGAGGAGGAGGAATACCGAGGAGGAGGAGGAATACCGAGGAGGAGGAGGAATACCGAGGAGGAATACAGAGGAGGAGGAGTAGGAATACCGAGAGGAGGAGGAGGAGGAGGAAAACCGAGGAGGAGGAGGAATACCGAGGAGGAGGAGGAGGAGGAATACCGAGGAGGAGGAGGAGGAGGAAGAGGAATACCGAGGAGGAGGAGGAATACTGAGGAGGAGGAGGAATACCGAGGAGGAGGAGGAGGAATACCGAGGAGGAATACCGAGAAGGAATACCGAGGAGGAGGAGGAGGAGGAATACCGAGGAGGAGGAGGAGGAGGAGGAGGAGGAGGAGGAATACCAAGGAGGAGAAGGAGGAGAAGGAATACCGAGGAGGAGGAGGAATACCGAGGAGGAGGAGGAGGAATACCGAGGAGGAATACCGAGGAGGAATACCGAGGAGGAATACCGAGGAGGAGGAGGAGGAATACCGAGGAGGAATACCGAGGAGGAGGAGGAATACCGAGGAGGAGGAATACCGAGGAGGAATACCGAGGAGGAGGAGGAAGACCGAGGAGGAGGAGGAGGAATACCGAGGAGGAATACCGAGAAGGAATACCGAAGAGAAGGAGGAGGAGGAATACCGAGGAGGAGGAGGAGGAATACCGAGGAGGAGAAGGAGGAGGAGGAATACCGAGGAGGAGGAGGAATACCGAGGAGGAGGAGTAGGAATACCGAGGAGGAGGAGGAGGAATACCGAGGAGGAATACCGAGGAGGAGGAGGAGGAATACCGAGGAGGAATACCGAGGAGGAGGTGGAATACCGAGGAGGAGGAGGAGGAATACCGAGGAGGAATACAGAGGAGGAGGAGGAATACCGAGGAGGAGGAGGAATACCGAGGAGGAGGAGGAGGAATACCGAGGAGGAGGAGGAGGAATACCGAGGAGGAATACAGAGGAAGAGGAGGAATACCGAGGAGGAGGAAGAGGAATACCGAGGAGGAATACCGAGGAGGAGGAGGAATACCGAGGAGGAGGAGGAGGAATACCGAGGAGGAATACCGAGGAGGAGGAGGAATACCGAGGAGGAGGAGGAGTAATACCGAGGAGGAATACTGAGGAGGAATACCGAGGAGGAATACCGAAGAGGAGGAGGAGGAGGAATACGGAGGAGGAATACCGAGGAGGAGGAGGAGGAGGAGCAATACCGAGGAGGAGGAGGAGGAAGAGGAATACCGAGGAGGAGGAGGAGGAGGAGGAATACCGAGGAGGAGGAGGAGGAAGAGGAATACCGAGGAGGAGGAGGAGGAGGAGGAATACCGAGGAGGAGGAGGAGGAAGAGGAATACCGAGGAGGAGGAGGAATACCGAGGAGGAGGAGGAGGAAGAGGAATACCGAGGAGGAGGAGGAATACCGAGGAGGAGGAGGAGGAGGAATACCGAGGAGGAATACCGAGGAGGAGGAGGAATACCGAGGAGGAGGAGGAGGAATACCGAGCAGGAATACCGCGGAGGAGGAGGAATACCGAGGAGGAGGAGGAGGAATACCGAGGAGGAATACCGAGGAGGAGGAGGAATACCGAGGAGGAGGAGGAGGAATACCGAGGAGGAGGAGGAGGAATACCGAGGAGGAATACCAAGGAGGAGGAGGAATACCGAGGAGGAGAAGGAGTAATACCGAGGAGGAATACCGAAAAGGAATACCGAGGAGGAGGAGGAGGAATACCAAGGACGACGAGGAGGAGGAGGAGGAGGAATACCGAGGACGACGAGGAGGAGGAGGAGGAGAAGGAGGAGGAGGAATACCGAGGAGGAGGAGGAGGAGGAATACCGAGGAGGAGGAGGAGGAATACCGAGGAGGAATACCGAGGCAGAGGAGGAATACCGAGGAGGAGGAGGAATACCGAGGAGGAGGAGGAGGAGGAGGAGGAGGAGGAATACCGAGGAGTAGGAGGAGGAGGAATACCGAAGAGGAGGAGGAGGAGGAGGAATACCGAGGAGGAGGAGGAGGAGGAATACCGAGGAGTAGGAGGAGGAGGAGGAGGAGGAATACCGAGGAGGAGGAGGAGGAATACCGAGGAGGAGGAGGTGGAGGAGGAGGAGGAATACCGAGGAGGAGGAGGAGGAGCAGGAGGAGGAATACCGAGGAGGAGGAGGAGGAGGAATACCGAGGAGGAGGAGGAGGAGGAGGAGGAGGAATACCGAGGAGGAGGAGGAGGAGGAATACCGAGGAGGAGGAGGAGGAATACCGAGGAGGAATACCGAGGAGGAGGAGGAGGAATACCGAGGAGGAGGAGGAGGAATACCGAGGAGGAATACCGAGGAGGAGGAATACCGAGGAGGAGGAGGAGGAGGAATACCGAGGAGGAGGAGGAGGAGGAATACCGAGGAGGAGGAATACCGAGGAGGAGGAGGAGGAGGAATACCGAGGAGGAGGAATACCGAGGAGGAGGAGGAGGAGGAATACCGAGGAGGAGGAATACCGAGGAGGAGGAGGAGGAATACCGAGGAGGAGGAGAAGGAATACCGAGGAGGAATACCGAGGAGGAGGAGGAGGAATACCGAGGAGGAATACCGAGGAGGAATACCGAGGAGGAGGAGGAGGAGGAATACCGAGGAGGAGGAGGAGGAGGAGGAGGAATACAGAGGAGGAGGAGGAATACCGAGGAGGAGGAGGAGGAATACCGAGGAGGAATACCGAGGAGGAATACCGAGGAGGAGGAGGAATACCGAGGAGGAGGAGGAGGAATACCGAGGAGGAATACCGAGGAGGAGGAGGAATACCGAGGAGGAGGAGGAGGAATACCGAGGAGGAATACCGAGGAGGAATACCGAGGAGGAGGAGGAGGAGGAATACCGAGGAGGAGGAGGAGGAGGAATACGGAGGAGGAATACCGAGGAGGAGGAGGAGGAGGAATACCGAGGAGGAGGAGGAGGAGGAATACCGAGGAGGAATACCGAGGAGGAGGAGGAATACCGAGGAGGAGGAGGAGGAATACCGAGGAATACCGAGGAGGAGGAGGAATACCGAGGAGGAGGAGGAGGAATACCGAGGAGGAATACCGAGGAGGAGGAGGAATACCGAGTAGGAGGAGGAGGAATACCGAGGAGGAATACCGAGGAGGAGGAGGAATACCGAGGAGGAGGAGGAGGAATACCGAGGGGGAATACCGAGGAGGAATACCGAGGAGGAGGTGGAGGAGGAATACCGAGGAGGAATACCGAGGAGGAGGAGGAGGAGGAATACTGAGGAGGAATACCGAGGAGGAGGAGGAGGAAGAGGAATACCGAGGAGGAGGAGGAGGAGGAGGAATACCGAGGAGGAGGGGAGGAAGAGGAATACTGAGGATGAGGAGGAGGAGGAGGAATACCGAGGAGGAGGAGGAATACCGAGGAGGAGGAGGAGGAATACCGAGGAGGAATACCGAGGAGGAGGAGGAATACCGAGGAGGAGGAGGAGGAATACGGAGGAGGAATACCGAGGAGGAGGAGGCATACCGAGGAGGAGGAGGAGGAATACCGAGGAGGAATACCGAGGAGGAGGAGGAATACCGAGGAGGAGGAGGAGGAATACCGAGGAGGAGGTGGAATACTGCGGAGGAGGAGGAATACCGAGGAGGAGGAGGAGGAAGAGGAATACCGAGGAGGAGGAGGAGGAATACCGAGGAGGAGGAGGAGGAAGAGGAATACCGAGGAGGAGGAGGAGGAGGAGGAATACCGAGGAGGAGGAGGAATACCGAGGAGGAATACCGAGGAGGAGGAGGAATACCGAGGAGGAGGAGGAGGAATACCGAGGAGGAATACCGAGGAGGAGGAGGAATACCGAGGAGGAGGAGGAGGAATACCGAGGAGGAGGTGGAATACTGCGGAGGAGGAGGAATACCGAGGAGGAGGAGGAGGAGGAGGAGGAGCAGGACGAGGACGAGGACGAGGACGTGTACGAGGAAACAAATCAGCCTGGATAAAGCAATTTACTGCTGGCAAAGCTTCATCTTGCCCTGAAAGCTCTGGGCTGACATTGTAACTTCCCCACAGCTGCTGTGCACGGGCAAATCCCTCCCTGCCCAGCCACATGTGAAAAACACTGTCACTCTCTGCAACAGAAAGCCCCTCCTGTCAGTCCATACAGAGTGGGAAGGGCAAAGAGCCACCACTGTATTTGTCATAAAAACCCCTCTCCCAGTTTCAGTGGGAACTGAGCAAAGGGAACCACAGCAGCACCTGCACTGAAAGGATCAAGTAACTGTATCCACCCCGTTGCTCAGACAGATCATCACCAGGCAGAGCCACTAACATGTGTCAGCACCACAAATACCTGTCTCCAGCCTTCACTGGGAGATAAATGATCCACACTCTGTTAGGTGGTTTTATTTGCTACAGGAGTGGTACAAACCAGAAAACTTTGGGATAAATGGACCTCTTTAAATCCCCACTTTATCTGTACAATGCTCTGAAGCTTTCTGTGACTGAACTCTTCTAACTGTTATCTACCTACACCATAAGTCACCATCCTTGGTATCGCCTCTGTACTGGGCAGGGAAGAAAGATCATCAGAAAAGCAGAAGAAAAAAGCTAGAGCAGGGAAAGCAGCAGTGCCACTGCGTTCCAATGGCTTTTCCTTCCTGGCTTCCATACCAGTCAACTTGACCTCGGTTTCCAGAGCTATGGAATATTAAGGCTTGAGACAACAACTTCATGTAACTGGACACAATGGGATTTTAGCCACACACACAAAGCTGATTTAGTCCAAGTAACTGTGAAAAGATTCTTGCCAAAACACATGGGAGAAAACTACTACCCAAACCTCCTCTCACCCCAAATGATGTGGGCCTTTCCACCCTGGCAAACTGAGATTATGATTGGAGATTTTAAATTTGAAGACAATGTGGGGGCTTATTGCTTCCAACGTGCCTGGATCTGTCACTCTTTCTCCTAACGAGCAACCACACCCCAGAAAGGCTGATCAGGTGTTTGACTGCAGAATCTATAG